>NW_024747997.1:1320544-1323044 GCF_018991925.1 Homarus americanus | reverse complement strand
GGTTGAGTTTAGGTTAGGCTAGGTGCTGGGGATGAGGTTAGGTGGAAGCTTGGTGCTGGGGCAGGCAGGTGTGAGATGTACTTAGTAGACGTAATGACTCACAACACCGTGTTAATGACAATTATATAACTAATTAATGTTGCTTCATACATTATCTTCTGAGTGGTTCTCCTACCAGCTAATAACCCGGGTTCGATTCTGGCTAACTTAATGGATGAGCTTACCAGTAGTGGGTAACTCTCTAGCTCCTGTGTTGTGTGTGTGTGTGTGTGTGTGTGTGTGTGTGTGTGTGTGTGTGTGTGTGTGTGTGTGTGTGTGGGTGGGTGTGTGTGTGTGTGTGGTGTGGTGTGTGTGTGTGTGTGTGTGTGTGTGTGTGTGTGGAGAATGAGAAAGTCAGACCTCGATAATAATCAATCACTCTGCCGTGGGTGGTTAGGTTAGGTTAGAGTAGGTAACATTATCTTGTCTGAGGCGTTGACAAGTGGTTAGGAGTTAATGATAACAGACACAGCACACAAGGAAGCCATAAGCAGAGCCTTGAAATATAAGTGGGGTAGCCTGACCGTCCCGCAGCTACCACAGTCTACCGTTAATGATGCTATCTGGCGTGACTACCTCAACCCTCCTACCACACACACACACACACACCCACACACACACACACACACACACACACACACACACACACACACACACACACACACACACACACACACACACACACACACACACACACACACACACACACACACACACACACACACACACACACACACACACACACACACACACACACACACACACACACACACACACACACACACACACACACAGCCACCCACACACACCACCTTCCACCTAAACATACCTTTACACGTTAATGCTATGACTAACATCTAATCTTAATATAACTCGATTCTAATTTAAACACTTAAAAAAACACTGACCATATGTGCGCGTTAGTGAGTGTATTTGGTGGCGGTGTGCGCAGGCGGTGTTAAGTTTGGTAGTTGGGCTAACCTTCTCCCGCCCACCCACGCCCACCCCATTTTTTGCCCCCGTGTCTATAAATGATACAACAGTAATTTTCCGTGAAGATATAAAAGAAGGAAGTATTAGATCTTTTTTAATAATAAGTTACATGCATTTCCGCCAGTTTCAATATACACGAGCAGGATTTTTCTTTGCGGGTCAAATTAATTTTTTGTTCTTCCATTTCATTCTATTCTTGTATCCTAACGTTCCTAAAGATACACAGGACTTATCTCTCTTGGATCAGATTTAATCAAAACCCAAATTTTCTAATTATCTCAAGACGTCGTAAAGGTAGAGACTTGTTTATGAATAATGAATGAACAGGACTGGACAAAGCCTGACCCGCAAACGCTTGCCCTCTCTACATCTTTCTGAACATTTACCATGACGAATGTGGATATCTTTAACCTGCCAATTTACTGTTGAAACTCTGGAGATTTTTTCGAATATTAATCCCCGACTCTGACATTTGGGCTTGAGAGGCGACAATATAAAGTTTTAAAAGATTTACCACTTAGCTCTGAGTCGCTCCTCCCACGCGCCATATTTTATCCATACAATAACTAGGTTGTTTATACCCAAATATTAACGAGATAATTTAATACAGAATTCATCTTAACTACCTTACATAATGACCAGTTTACATAATCGTCTACTTCTTGATATTATATTTCTACATATAAACAAGACAACGACAGTAAATATTGGTCTCTCTCGCTCTAGGGTTTAGGTTATACAGTATGGCAGAGTGAATATTACCTGAGACACGATAATTAACGGTGAGGCAGCCCCAGTACCCTGCCTTCACTGACTAGTTCTCCCCGCTGAAACATCATTGGGTTCACTTACCAGGTACAGTAATCGTCTTGCTACCTTGCCTCTTTACAAGTCACCTGAGGAGCAAAACTGTTCGATCGATTAGGATTTTGTAAGTTAGATTATGTTAGGATACGTTAGGTTATGTTAGGATACGTTTTATTTAGGATACGTTAGGATTATGTTGATACGTTAGGATTATGTTAGGATACGTTAGGATTATGTTAGGATACGTTGGATTATGTTAGGATACGTTAGGATTATGTTAGGATACGTTAGGATTATGTTAGGATACGTTAGGATTATGTTAGGATACGTTAGGATTATGTTAGGATGCGTTAGGATTATGTTAGGGATACGTTAGGATGCGCTAAAAGTGTATGTTTGAGTGTCAGTTGTGGAGCAGACGCCGGAACGTAAACAAACTGTAATGGCTTTATTATGGTGATGTTGTGGTGCACTTGATGATGGTGGTGATGCTGATGGATGAATTACCAAGTTAACTAGACTCATCGCCAAGTCAGGTACATCAACAAGTGTGTGTTGTTTGCGTTGTGGGTCGACCAGGCGCAGGAGACAGTCATGTTATAAACTGATGGGAAATATCTATGGGTGTGAGATGTTAGGCGATATTAGCAATACGTAACGT
>NW_024747997.1:1275845-1320444 GCF_018991925.1 Homarus americanus | reverse complement strand
AAGTTAGGTTAGGAAGTGTGCATCTGTTGGGGTGCTATAATTTTGTTGAGTGCCCTTAAGGCCTATTCATTGTAGAGAAGTACTTTTATTTTTAATATCATTTCTCAGTGACTGATATTATTTTGTTGGAAGCCCTGGCCTATTCATTGTAGAGTCTTTAATTTCTTATTTTTATTACCATTTCCTCAGTGACTGATATTGTTTTGTTGAGAGCCCTTAAGGCCTATTCATTGTAGAGTAGTTAATTTCTTATTTTTTAATACCATTTCCTAAGTGACTGATATTATTTTGTGAAAGCCCTTGAGGCCTGTGTCATGTGTGCAAGCAACATTTCTTAATACTTCAAATTTATTGTTGCCTGTGTTTCTAATAATTTCTATATCATGTATAACTTTTATTCCCCAGAGTAGTGTTTTAAGTTTAAGTTAAGAGGTGCGCATATTGGTGTACCATCATTTGATTGTGTTTGTAGTGTTGGAGGGAATATAAGTGTCTAAATTTTACAGTGTGT
The DNA here is from genome assembly GCF_018991925.1 of Homarus americanus. NCBI lineage: Eukaryota > Metazoa > Arthropoda > Malacostraca > Decapoda > Nephropidae > Homarus > Homarus americanus. The sequence goes on along the minus strand of NW_024747997.1, from coordinate 1,319,933 downwards.
CTCATTCATCCCAGTCACAGACGCTATCCTTCCACGGGTCATGGACAATTCATTTTGTTTAGTAGATTTAAGTGTTCTTGTGCTGGTTCGGGATTTTTCTCAAAGGGGCGCTTCCACTGCCATTACCATCTATTAATTTTTAATAAACCCCAAGTCAAGTGAGAAATTAAAGTCCAGTAAATTCCGACGGGTTACAAATGGTAGCAGAGCGTAGTTTTTAATGCTGTGACTGATAGTACTGTGGTTGGGATAATGAACGCCATCATGTGTTGGTTAGTAATGGTAGGTATTGAACTCGCACTGATGCTCATCCTTGTGCCCGGACTGAGTTGGTTAGGCTTGACAGTAGAGATGTGTATGAGGAGGAAGAGAGACGGCTGCGGGACCTTGGTACAGCTGAGAGAGGAGTTCGGAGACCTAAAGAGGGATTATCAAGCACAGGTAAACAGGTTCAAGTGGGAGTCTCAGGCACACATTCAACGGTTCAGGGAGGAAACAAGGGGTGAATGTCAGGCACACGTCCAGCAGTCAAGGAAGTGTGAGGTCCAAGTAGGAAATATAGGGGTACTTAAGTAGTTCAGAGAGGTTGATCGAGCCCTCCAGCTGAGAGACAAGACGAAGCCGACCGATTACAGTTTAGGGTGTATGGTAATGAGAAAAGGCAGGTTGTAGGGGGTGAGTTGGAGGAGTTGTGAGTAGGGCAGAGGGGATTGGAGAGATGGTTAGGTCAGAGATGTGCGTTGAGTAGTGGTTGCTGTCATGAGCGGGATTGAGTTGCTGTCATGAGCGGGATTGAGAGTACGGTTGTAATGTCCAAGGCCTCACTAATATGGACTGGTACATTGTCAGAGAGTTGGTCTGCCGGCATGAGGTTCGGAGACGTGTACTGTGTATTGTTTTTGACACTGGTTCCTCTTAGCTCAAGGGCCACGCAAAGGGAGAGCATGTTTGTTTTGGACTGTGTATTTTTTTGACACTGGTTCCTCTTAGTTCAAGGGCCAGGCAAAAGGAGAGCATGTTTGTTTCGGGCTGGTATTAATTTTGACACTGGTTCCTCTTAGTTCAAGGGCCAGGCAAAAGGAGAGCATGTTTGTTTTGGACTGTGTATTTTTTTGACACTGGTTCCTCTTAGTTCAAGGGCCAGGCAAAAGGAGAGCATGTTTGTTTTGGGCTGGTATTAATTTTGACACTGGTTCCTCTTAGTTCAAGGGCCAGGCAAAAGGAGAGCATGTTTGTTTTGGACTGTGTATTTTTTTGACACTGGTTCCTCTTAGTTCAAGGACCAGGCCAAAGGAGAGAATGTTTGTTTTGGGCTGGTATTAATTTTGACATTGGTTCTCTAGTTAAGGGCCAGGCAAAAGGGGAGAGTGATGTTCTGGTTGGTTTGAGTTGGGCTAGGAAGAAATGGAGTTGCTAGCTGCGAGTGGAACAGTACAGAGTTGAAGGTGGGTTCTAAGTTGTTCTCTCAGCACATGAGGGCAGTGCTGTTTTCTTTTAGGGGGGTCGAGTGTTAGCGGGAGAGAAAAGGAGAGAAGAGAAGACGGGAATGCTGCGTTTAGAAAAAGGGGTAAGATGCAGTTTCTTAGAACAAATTTTTAGGGGGGTCGTATGTATGTTCTCTCAGCACATGAGGGCAGTGCTGTTTTCTTTTAGGGGGGTCGAGTGTTAGCGGGAGAGAAAAGGAGAGAAGAGAAGACGGGAATGCTGCATTTAGCACGTTAAAGGGGTGAGATGCAGTCCTTAGAACAAATTTTAGGGGGGTCGTATGTATGTTTCTCAGCACATGAGGACAGTGCTGTCTTTTTTTAGGGGGGTCGATTGTAATATTCAGAAATTTCAGAGTAATTTCAAATGCCCCGCCATTAGCGATACTGAGCGTTCAAGGTCGTCTGAGGGAAGAGAGCGCTGCCTGCTCATAGCGAGAGATTGCGGAACTAGGCCTATAAGCGGAAACCGAGTTATTAGTTAGGCGGAAAATATGTCACGTAGGCATAGCTAACACCTTGAGAGGACGCGATGCTGGCTGGGCCTCAGTCGTGGGGAGCAGTTAGGCAGACAAGACGTCCCTGCGCGTCTGTCACGGAAATAGTCACGTGGCCTAGTCACCTGTGCTGCGCTATTGCAGTATAACAAGTAAGTCTCAGTCGATCTCAGACAGGGTTAGATAGGGCAGTGGTAAAGTAAACTAGAGCTAACAGGGTTTCCGTCAAAACCCACTTGACTGGAGTTGACTGCGAGAGATTGACTGCCGTTTGAGACTGCCGTTGATGATTGAGGGTGGCGATTGTCGCCATTGGACCGATCAGTGTAGGCCTGTCACTGTTTAGCGGGGTAGCAAAGGATCTCTTGAGTGAACGAGTGCTTCCGACAACTAAAACGACGGGACCAGCATCCACAGTGGGTGATCAGTTCTTACCACTTGGGTGCACAACACCACATGTCCCGAGCAGCTTAGTGAAACCCTCTTGCTAACGGGAAGCTAAAGTTTCTCTCAACTGTACAAGGTCTGATTGGCTCACTCCCTTCCGCTTTATGGACGCACTGGGAGTACACTGAGGCTATCTGAGTAAACTAATGGTCACACACTGAGACCATGAGTCTAGGTCTCTAGGAGATACCTAGAGGAACATCTTCCCTCCTTTATTACGGGTGTAGTTAACACCATTCCTCAGACTGATATTATCTTGACGTGTGTAGTTTAATAGTCCTAAATAATTTTGATAGTATTGTTTTTGAATGTTTGTGCCATTAAGTGGAACCAGAGTGATACTGTGATTTGATTCTTTTAATGCATCTAATTGTTCTTCATAATTCTGATCTCAGGTATAACCTTGTTCTCCAGAGTAGTGGTTAAGTTAGGTTAGGAAGTGTGCATCTGTTGGGGTGCTATTATTTTGTTGAAAGCCCTTAAGGCCTATTCATTGTAGAGTATTTACTTTCTTATTTTTTATTACCATTTCCTCAGTGACTGATATTATTTTGTTGAAAGCCCTTAAGGCCTATTCATTGTAGAGTATTTAATTTCTTATTTTTTATTACCATTTCCTCAGTGACTGATATTATTTTGTTGAAAGCCCTTAAGGCCTATTCATTGTAGAGCATTTAATTTCTTACTTTTTATTACCATTTCCTCAGTGACTGATATTATTTTGTTGAAAGCCCTTAAGGCCTATTCATTGTAGAGTAGTTAATTTCTTATTTTTTAATACCATTTCCTAAGTGACTGATATTATTTTGTGAAAGCCCTTGAGGCCTGTGTCATGTGTGCAAGCAACATTTCTTAATACTTCAAATGTATTGTTGCCTGTGTTTCTAATAATTTCTATATCATGTATAACTTTTATTCCCCAGAGTAGTGTTTTAAGTTTAAGTTAAGAGGTGCGCATATTGGTGTACCATTATTTGATTGTGTTTGTAGTGTTGGAGGGAATATAAGTGTCTAAATTTTACAGTGTGTCTCATTCATCCCAGTCACAGACGCTATCCTTCCACGGGTCACGGACAATTCATTTTGTTTAGTAGATTTAAGTGTTCTTGCGCTGGTTCGGGATTTTTCTCAAAGGGGCGCTTCCACTGCCATTACCATCTATTAAATTTTAATAAACCCCAAGTCAAGTGAGAAATTAAAGTCCAGTAAATTCCGACCGGTTACATACATATATATATATATTTATATATATATATATTTATATATATATATACATATATATATATATATATATATATATATATATATATATATATATATATATATATATATATATATATATATATATATATATATATATATATATATAAAATCAACACCTCACCCCACCAGGATTCGAACCCACGATCTTATAATTGTGACTGGGGAATGCTACCTCTGGGCCACCAGGACACTAAAAGCAGTCCTAGACTCTGTTATATTTAACGCAAAGCCTGTTCAACGACCTTATGGCGACGTGAACCTCAAATGGGGACAACCCGTCCCTCTTAGGTGATCAGAGCAACGTTTTACCAAATCCGGCTTCGAAACACGAGGATCCATATATATTTCATTAGCCCAATAAAGCACGCGTACTTCTACATATAATCAACACCTCACCCTGCCAGGATTCGAACCAACGAACTTATAATTGTGACCGGGGAACGATCCCTCTGGGCCACCAGGACACTAAAAGCAGTCCTAGACTCTATTATATTTCACACAAAGCCTGTTCAACGAGCTCATGGCGACGTGAACCTCAAATGGGGACAACCCGTGCCTCTTAGGTGATCAGAGCAACGTTTTACCAACTCCGCTTCGAAACATGAGGATCCATATATATTTCATTAGCCCAATAAAGCACGCTTACTTCTACATATAATCAACACCTCATCCCGCCATTATTCGAACCGACGATCTTATAATTGTGACCGGGGCACGCTATCTCTGAGCCACCAGAGGCTTTGTGTGAAATATAACAGAGTCTAGGACTGCTTTTAGTGTCCTGGCTTCAAAACACGAGGATCCATATATATTTCATTAGTCCGCGTGCTTTATTGGGCTAGTATATTAAAAAAAAAAGAATTCTCCGTGACCTGTGGAAGGATAGCATCTGTGACTGGGGTAAATGAGACGCACTGTAAAATTTAGACACTTCTATTCCCTCCAACACTACAGACACAAACAATAATTGTACACCAACATATGAGCACCTCTTAACCTGGCTTAAAACACTACTCTGGGGAATAGAAGTTATACATGATATTGAAATTATTAGACACTTAGAAAATGGCTCTTCAGAATAACAATAAGTTCAAAGTATTAAGAAATGTTGCTTGCACACATGACCAGGCCTTAAGGGCTTTCAACAAAATAATATCAGTCACTGAGAAAATGGTATAGGAAATACGAAATTATTAACTCCACGTGAACCGAGTGAACGCGTTCAGAACGTGCGGACGTTCAGACACTATGGACGCTCGGACCGTATGGACGCTGGGCTCTACAGAAACCCTGCAATAAACCCTCTGTTAGCTATTGTTAACTCCTCCTTAAGACTCACATCACCGTCACTCACTCAATGTTTGTTTCTACCGCCCTATCTAATCTCTGAGAGATCGAATAAAACTAACTTGTTAACTGATGTCGTAACCGTTTCTCCTGGCCAACACAGAGTTCCTGTCTGCTTGACCACTGCCTCGCGACTCCCAGACACACGCTCCTTCAAGGCGTTCACGCAGCTAGGGATTTATATTCCGCACAACTAATAGCTTAATTGGGGCTTACGCAACATTTTCAGACTGGGAGACAATCTATAATAATTTTCAATTTAATAACTGTTATTTAATTTCATAATTCACATCCAAATTAAGTCGCTAGAGTATTTCTTAATATTATATAGGCGCAGTTCCCGAGACTCTCACTACGTGTGCGAGAGCGCCACCATCACTCAGACGACCTTGCAAGACCCAGTATCGCCATTACTGGTAATTACGTCTCTAAATATTACGCTGAAATTTCTGAATATTATATATATATATATATATATATATATATATATATTTATATTTATATATATATATATATATATATATATATATATATATATATATATATATATATATATATATATATATATATATTTATATATATTTATATATATATATATTTATATATATATATTTATATATATATATTTATATATATATATTTATATATATATATGCCAGTTCTTGAATTGATAAGTGGCAGGGTTGAAGTAAACACTTTGTTGGTTTTGCTTTTATTGAAGAAAATATAGTTTCACAGGTACTGAGCTCAGTTGAGAATATAATGTACTTTCTCTGCTTTGGGAAATGTCTTACTGCACTTATAGGAGAACACTTAAGTGAGGTGTTCACTGGGTAACAAGTGATATGAGTCTCCTGTCACTGACCCAGGGAGAGAGAGCAAACAGGCCTCGAAGAGGAAACGCATCAGATATGTTATTGCTGACATGCGCTGACCTCAGCCTGCCCTCGCCCGCTCCCCAAGGAACTGTCACCTCAGCAATGCGTAACATCAACAACTGAGTCATGGTTGAATAACTTAGTGAATAACTACTGAGTCATTGTTGAATAAGTTAGTGAATAATTTGGTATTATACATTTGGGTAAATATTTATATAATACAAATGATGCTGTTACACCAGCTCCCAGACGAGGGTCGACTCACAGAATGGGGGTCTGGCTATACCTTCTTCTTGAAGGGTAAGCTCCCTGCAGAGAGAAACTGTATTTTTGAAGTTGGCTTTGCCATTCGTCAATCCATCCTACATAGGCTAACTGATTTGCCTGTTGAGATCAGAGCGCACCTCATGACGCCCAGAGTCTCGCTGAATCACGCTCTGCAGGATTTCTTCATCAGTGCATATGGCCCAACACTTGATGCAGAGGATGACATCAAGGAGGCACTTTATGCCGACTTTGATGGTATCAGGACAAATGTTCCCCACCCCGGACAATTGCCCCCGGACAATTGACCCCCGACAACTGTCCCCTGGACAACTGCATCCCATGGGACAATAGCCCCCCATTGCCAGTGAATAACTGGCACAAAACATGGAACTAACTGAATAGAGAGGAGAAAATAACACTAAGAATTAAGGTTTTATTTTCACGTTTTATTTGAAGTTATAATTATATACACAAAATGCGCAACTCATACATTTATTAACATTACAAATATATATATATATATATATATATATATATATATATATATATATATATATATATATATATATATATAAAATCAACGACCTCACCAGCCAGGAATCGAACCCTCGACCTACTGGGTGGGACTAGGGAATGCTACCGACCAACCCACAAGGACACTAAAAGCAGTCCTAGACTCTGTTATATTTCACACAAAGCCTGTTCATCGAGCTGATGGCGCCGTGAACCTCATTGGGAACTGCCCGTGCCTCGTATGTGGTGTCAGTAGCATTTTACCGAATCCAGCTGGTATGAAACACGAGGTACCATATTTATACTTCATTTTTAGTCCATATAGCACGCGGACTTTGGACATATAATCAACGACCTCACCAGCCAGGAATCGAACCCTCGACCTACTGGGTGAAACTAGGGAACGCTACCGACAAACCCATGCAAATATTTGGCATGAGCATGGGTAATTGTCTTTCTGCTCCTCTAGCCTGTATTTATATGGAGTTTTTTTAGTCTAGATTACGGTATTTTGCGAGAGAGAGAGAGACGTTTCCCCAGGTTACGGAAGGACTCCGTTCTTGATTTTTTTACATAATAATAAAAATAATAAATAAATACAAAATGAAAAAAAAAAAGTGATATCGATATTATGCATTGTATGTTGTTGTTAAAGTAAGAGAAACAATTAAGACCCTGCAATTGTGTGTAAATGAGACAGAAAGTCAGATCAGCAACCTGGGACTTGGGTCACAATTTTCGTGATGCCGCATGGCAGCAGTGTCTGCCATATTGCGCTTGCAATATGTATTGCCTACTACCTACTACCTAGATCACGCGCACCTACAGTGATTTACTTGCATATATATATATATATATATATATATATATATATATATATATATATATATATATATATATATATATATATATATATCAAGTTCCTCATAGATTCCCTTGATAATATTTCATTGCCCGTCTCGAAAGATGACTTCATCGCACTCATCAAACTATGTATTAAGGATTGTAAATTTGAATTCAATGGAGAATATTATGCTCAAAAATTTGGTATGGCAATGGGTAATCCACTCTCACCTGTATTAAGCAACCTTTATATGGAATTCTTTGAAAAGAAATTATTAAGTAATATTTTACCACCTTCAGCAGTCTGGTTTAGATATGTAGATGATGTATTATGTCTCTGGCCAAGTAATGAGGACCTAAAAGCTTTCCTGTCACAACTTAACAACTTAGCCCCCTCGATCAAATTCACTGTGGAATTAGAGCATGGCTGTAAATTGCCTTTCCTAGACTGTCTGATCCACAGAATAGGTAACACCTTTAAGTTCAGTATTTATAGAAAACCTACTAAAACATTCAAGTCAGAATCATGAACTCTGATCTAGAAGAAGTGAGAAATGCAGAGAGACCTGACAGTTGTAGCATTTGTAAATATGACAAATTTTGTAACAAGAGGTACCTGTATGGCCAGCATAAGGACAGAACCAGACAATGTGATGTAGTCGTGGCCAGAATTAGGCTAGGATACAGACACATCTGGCAAGTTAGTAACGCTATACCCATACCGGAACACTCAGCATGTAAACTTTGTGATCAACCTTTAAAGCATACACTTGAACACTATATTATTGAATGTGACACCGTCAAAGACTTCAGGCCACCTGACTTATTGTATCTTGAACTATGTAATTACTTCAATGAATCAGGTGTGCTTGAGGACATTCTTGCTGTTTATCCCAAATTTGCTAGCCCACACTGATTAGTCTTCAATTAGAATATGACTCCAATGTACGTGATCCACTGACCTATATATACTGCTAATGAATATGATGTGTACGAACCTCTGTCCTGCATGGCAGTGAACAGTGGCATTACCCACATGAATCTGACCTATATATAGTGTCAATGAATATGATGCATTCTTTGTGTACGAACCTCTGTCCTGTATGGCAGTGAAAAGTGACATTACCCACATAAATCTGACCGACGTATATGTATGTATGTGTGCGTGTGTGTATATGTATGTACATGTACATGTATATGTGTATGTATATATGTATATGTATGTATATGTGTGTGTGTGTGTGTTTACATATATGTATATGTACTGTCAATGAATATGATGCTTCTCTTTGTGTACGAACCTCTGTCCTGCATGGCAGTGAACAGTGACATTACCCATATGAATCTGACCTCTATACATTTATAGCTGTTAATGAATATGATGTATTTCTTTGTGTATGAACCTCTGTCCTGCGTGGCAGTGAGAAGTGATCCCACCCTCAGTGTCAAGACCTGACTGAATTACTCAGAATAGGCAAACTGTACTACAAGCTCTGCCAATAAATTTGTTAAACTAAACTAACTAATGTGTGTTCATACATTCATTATTATTCTGCCCACCATAATAGAGTCAAACAGTCAATATTTTCAACAATGTTTTTACGTACTTTGGGAATTTGCAGCCCGAAATTCATTGATGAGGAATATAAATATATCTATAAAATTGGCTCGAACCTTAAATACCCTAGATCTTTCATAGACAAATGCCTGAACATTACTAAGAAATCTTTTTATAGAACTGATCCCAAGCCCACCCATGACCATAAGAATCTCCTAGTATTACCATTTCACAAAAATTTCTCTCAAATTCCTTTACAACTAAAAACCTGGAAGGTCAATGTGGCATTTAAAAAACTCATGCACTGTTAAACAAATGTTAATCAAGAACTCCCCCAACAATACAAGTGGCTGTGTTTATAAAGTTCCTTGCAAGGAGTGTAATATGTTTTACTTAGGCCAGAATGGTAAAGATCTTGTAACTAGACTCAAACAACATAAATATAGTGTTAGGACAGGCCAGGATTCCAATGCTCTGTTTGTTCATTTGAGGGATAATAAACATTGCATTGACTGGGATAATGCCTCCTCAATATTACCTTGTAATTCAATTGACAGTAGGAACATTATAGAATCTAGTTTCATGAAACATACCGAATCCGTCAACATGTATTTAAGCAATGGTATGTACAAATTGGATAATTTCGTAATTAAGAAGATTTGTAACCAGGTGAGAAGGTTGGGGCAGCTTACCCTCTCACCTGACTACCTACCACTGCGGTGCTTTTGTGAGGATTAGTAGTCATTACCTTTACCGGACCACTGTGGACTTGATCTCACCCTCCTCTATATATATATATATATATAACATGTTCTGTACTTCTTCTTAGTTTGTACTCACCCCTGAAGATGTGAATTACACGAAAGCGCTTGGGAACTTCGTGTTTTCTTTTTCCTTGTGGTTAACAGCATATATATATATATATATATATATATATATATATATATATATATATATATATATATATATATATATATATATATATATATATATATATATATATATATATATATACACACAATCAACACCTCAACCCGCCAGGATTCGAACCCACGGCCCACAAGCCTATGACTGTGACCGGGGAACACTAACCGCTGAACCACCAGGATACTAAAAGCAGTCCTAGACTTTGTTATATTTCACACAAAGCCTATTCAACGAGCTTATGGCGCCGTGAACCTCTAATGGGGACCACCCGTATCACTTAGGTGGTCAGAGTAACGTTTTACCAAATCCGGCTTCGAAACACGTGATGAAAGCACGTATTGTGAGCTTACGAAAGATCCCCTGGAAAATATTAATAAGTTATCTAATTCCAAAATGAAGATGTTATTGAAAAAGAACCCCGATCTCATCAAACAGCTCTCTCAAATCAATCCCACTTTACCTTATATGTATGGATTGATCAAAACACACAAGCTTAACAATCCATTACGTCCTATCGTGAGTTCTGTGGGTTCCGTTACTTACAAATTATCCAAGTAAAGATGCTATCCCCTCTTACAGGCCAAATATCTAATTCACATATACACAATAGCAGTGATTTAATTGATAAACTCAAGAAACACAATGAACCTTGCGAATTAATAAGTTTTGATGTAAATTCACTGTTCACTAGAGTACCTGTGAAAGACCTACTTTCATTTCTTAAAGATAAATTACAACTGTTAGATTTAACTATTGAACATGTTACTTTCCTCAAATTGATAGAGTTATGCGTAACTGACAATGTGTTTAGAGCAAATGGGAAGTTCTACAAGCAAATATTTGGCATGAACATGGGTATTTGTCTTTCTGCTCCTCTAGCCTGTATTTATATGGAGTTTTTTGAGTCTAGATTACTACCCAATATAGTGAACTTTATTCCTCCATGGTATAGATATGTAGATGATGTTCTTTGTCTTTGGCCTAGAAACAGTGACCCATTGGAATTTTTAGACAAGCTTAATGATATTGTCCCAAGTATCACATTCAAAATTGAAAGAGAAATAAATGGATCCCTTCCATTCCTTGATATGCTTATCATGAGAAATGGCCAAAACTATAAATTTAAGGTATATAGAAAGCCCACACAGGTAGACAGTTTCATTCACTTTTTATCGAATCACCTTGAGTCTACCAAAATGTCAGTTTTTTCTGCTATGTTCTTAAGATGTCTGCGTATTTGTGACTCTGAATTTATTGACGATGAATTGAAACACATTCGTTCTATTGCACAGAAACTCGGGTACCCTTCTGTGTTTGTTGATCGTTGTTTTAAAAGGGCTAAAAAAATCCTTTTATTCCTCTCAAACCAGACAAGTTACTACACTTAAGAATATTTTGACTCTGCCCTATCGTAATGAATTTGTCCCGTTAGTTCGGTCCCTCAAGCTTCTAAATATTAATGTTGTTTTCAAGTATGACTCAACCATTACCAATATGTTAATAAGAAATAGCCCAAGTTTGAATGTAAAAGGAAGTGTTTATTGTATTCCATGTAGCAAATGTAATTGTAATTGTGTAGGACAAACAGGAAAAACACTGCAGCTCAGAATCAAACAACATAAGTATAATATCAGAACTGCATCTGAAAGCAGTGCCTTGTTCGTTCATGTTAGGAATAATAATCACCCCATTGCTTGGGAAAAAAGCTTAGAAGTATTCAAATCATCTTGTGTCACAGAAAGACTTCTGGTTGAAGCTAGTTTGATTAAGGTATTAAAATCAATAAACCTTAGTGATGGTCAGTTCAAAACTGATAATATGTTACATAAATTTATTTGTCAGTGGCCCAAGGTTAAAAATGCTTTGAAAACCTTTGATGTAGATGTATGATAGTTATTTTGTGGGTCCCTTTTTTCTGACCTGACTTGGCTAGTCACGTCACCTCCCTTCTCTTAAGCTCCTCTACGTGTGTGTTGGTGTGGGGATTAGTGGATGTCATCATTTTGACCTGACCTCATGTTTTTAGGTCACCCTGTCTATTTAAGCCTCTCTCTGTCCATGTAATCCAGTTGCCTCTGAAGATGTCTTGAATAAAGATTTTGTTAAGGTACCTGGGTTGTTTCATTTCTTTCCTGTGTGATTTTTATCAAGATTTATCTTTATCCTTAATGTTTTCAATAGGATTTACATATATATATATATATATATATATATATATATATATATATATATATATATATATATATGGGCAAATAATCGTGCGTGATACAGGTAAAAAGCTGATAACCACAAGTTAGGTAAATAAACATGAAGTTCCTAAGCGATGTAATCTACATCTTCAGGGGTGAGTACAGACTAAAAAGAAGTACAAAACAAGGTGTATATATACAGAGGAGGGTGAGACCAGGTCCACAATGGTCAGGTATTAGGTAATGACCCTACTAATCTTAAAAGAGCACGGCAACGGTCGGTAGTCAGATCAGAGGGTAAGGTGACCCAACGTTCTCACCTGGTTACAAATCTTCTTAATTACAAAATTGTCCAATTTGTACATGCCATTACTCAAATTTATGTTGAATGCTTCGGTATGTTTAATGAGACTAGATTCTATGATGTTACTACTATCAATTGAATTACAAGATAATATTGAGGAGGCATTATCCCAGTCAATGCAATGCTTGTTATCCCTCAAATGAACAAACAGAGCATTGAATTCCTGGCCAGTCCTAATACTATACTGTGTATATATATGTATATATATATATATATATATATATATGCAAATCAACAGGTGCGCGTGATCTAGGTATATGCTGATATATATATATATATATATTTCATGTAATAATACATCCAATAACGAAAACGTTGTTTCTTCCGGTGTGATTTTATCAAGATATATATATATATATATATATATATATATATATATATATATATATATATATATATGCTAACATTGATGACAACACGAACAAGAGAGGGAAGGAGGTAGATGGAACTCGAGGAAAACAGAACCTTCAAATGTTGACACAATCTTTCCCTAATGTCTAAGATGTATATCACAAGAAGAGATAAGAACATAAGAATGGAGGAAACTGCAGCGGGCCTATTGGCCCATACTGGGCAGTCCCGTTTATACCCAACCCCTATTGCTCATATAAGCATCCAACCTATGCTTGAAGCTATTCAGCTTATTCGAGTTAATGATGATATTTGGTAACTTGTTCCATTCATCCATTACTCTGTTTCCAAACCAGTGTTTACCTATTTCACGCCTAAATTTAAATTTGTCTAATTTAAAACCATTGTTACGAGTTCGCTCCTGGTTGGATAGTTTGAGTACCTTTGTAATGTCCCCTTTGTTTAAATATTCCCTGACTTCCACCTATACACCTCTATCAGGTCGTCCCCCTTCTACGTCTCTCGAGGAGTGTAAATTAAGATGCTTTTTAACCTGTCTTCATACTCAAGGTTCCTAACGACCGAATTAGTCGTGTTATTCTCTGAATTCTTTCCAACGATTCATATCCATCCTGGTACCAAGACCAGAACTGAACCGCGTAATCCAAGTGAGGTCTCACAAGCACAAGATATAGTTTTAGGATAACCTTGCTAGTCTTGTAACTTACACGCCTTTGTATGAACTCAAATACTTTGTTAACCTTGTTTCGAGGAAATACGCATTGTTGTCTTGGTTTAAGATTCCTACTTATCATTACTCCTAAATCTTTCTCACAGTTGGATTTCTCTATAGTATCGTTGTTCATCTGGTATTTGGTTTCTCTGTTTACTATCTTACCGAGCACTTTACATTTGTCCACGCTAGAATTTCATCTGCCATTTTTCAGACCATTCGAAAAATTTGTTTAGATCCTCCTGTAGTTTTGCCGAGTCCTCGTCAGATTTGATAACACGTCCTATTTTAGTATCATCAGCAAATTTATTTATGTTGCTGTCTATGCCGATATCTATGTCGTTTATGTATATAATAAACAATAATGGTCCAAGTACTGAGCCTTGGAGAACTCCACTTGTGACGTTGCTCCAATGGGACTTAGTGCCGTTAATGCTCACTCGCTGTTTCCTGTCCTGTAACCACGCCCTAATCCATTTAAGGATGTTACCTTTGATGCCATGTGCTTCTACCTTTCTAATTAGTCTTTCGTGGGGGACTCTGTCGAAGGCTTTGCTAAAGTCAAGATATACCACATCATAATTGTGCCCCTCGTCCACCGATTCGAAAACTGATGAAAAGAATGTTAATAGATTAGTTAGACAAGAACGTCCGCTTGTGAAGCCATGCTGGGAATCATTGATCAATCAGTGCTTCTCCAGGTGATTTCGTATGAGTTTGAAATTATTGCTTCCAGGAATTTGCCTCTACTATTGATGTTAGACTGATTATGTAGTTAGAGTGATAAGATCATCCTTCTTGAAAATCGGTATTCCATTCGCCATCTCCAGATTCTGGTACTACACCTGTTTTGGCGACATGTTAAACAACTTCTTGCTAAGCGGGCATACTAAGCTCTTCCTTACATTCCTTTAATACTCTGGCAAATATCTCATCGGGACCAGGTGACTTATTAGGCTTTAGTTTGTCTATTTGCTTACTAACATCGTTACTAGTCACTACTCTCTCGCTTAATTTGTTTTCTTCACTATTTCTGAATAGAGTCGGTGGCTCGGGTATCATGTTTAAATTTTCAGTTGTGAAAACTGTTGAAAAATATTTATTCAAATTGTTGCTCATTTCTCTGTCGTTATCAGTGAGCTCGCCGGTATCTGACCGTATTGGTCCAATCTTTTCTCGTGTTTTAGTTTGATACATTTGGTAGAATCCTTTGGGGTTTGTCTTCGCCTCCCTTGCTATCCTTACCTCATTATTCCTCTTGGCTCTCCTTATCTCGGTTTTAACCCTACTCTCCAATATCTTATAATAATCCTGGAGGTAAATTTCGCCACGCTTTATCCTTCTACCTATAGCCTTCCTTTGGCCAATGATGTTCTTAAAATAATTATTTATCCATTTAGGGTCATTGTTGTCTGATCTGAGTTTTTTGTATGGTATGTTCTGCCTTTGTGCATTAAGTAACTCATTATTTAAATTGTCCTGGAACTCGGCAATCTCAGATCTCGTTAACAGACCGGAGTCATTCATCAGGTACACGGCCAATTGCAAGACACCCTCGCTTCAGTTTTAAACTGTCGTTTAGTTCTTCTAAAATTCTGTACTTCAGTGAATTTTCCTCATGGTCTGCCTTTGAAAATCTAATTGACCCACTTTTGTGATCGCTGTTTATAAAGTTCGTTCCCTACCTCGACAGTTGGGTCATAATGAGGTTTTCTGTTCGAGAACCAAATCCAGTATATTATTACCCCGTGTGGGTTCGGTTATATGTTGACTTAGGAAACAGTCCTGGATCGTCTCGAGAAAATCCTCTGATTCTGAGTTACCGGTAAGGTCAGTCCAATCTATTCGGCCAAGGTTAAAATCGCCTACTATACAGACTTTGTTGTGTATGGAAGCCCTGCGCATTTCATCCCAGATAAGTCGCTCATTGACTCTATCAAGATTGGGAGGTCTATATATTACTCCTGTGATTAATTTTTCCCTACTGTCGCTTAATTCTATCCAAATTGTTTCTGTATTCCGCTCAGTTTTTATTTCCATATTTATGTCACACTTCAGATTATCCCTAATATAGATTGCTACTCCGCCTCCTTTCCTGGTCTGCCTATCGGTATGGAACAATTTGTAACCCGCAATTTGGTATTCGACCGGCAACTCACGTGAGTCTAGGTTGATCCATGTTTCAGTGAATGCTATTATATCGATTTTTTCGGTACATACCAAGGCCCTAATATCATCCATTTTGTTTCTCATACTTCTACTGTTCGCGTAGTAGACATTTAAGTTAGTCGTGTTCTGAGTCCTCCCTTTACCGCGTTTAGTTTTAAACTCCCTGTTTAATTTAGTTTTGTCATCATTCCTAACACTATTTCCCTGTAATCTTTCACTCTGTTTACCCGCTCCCACTGCAGTTTCCCCCACCCCCGTGCCCATATGTTCCCCTAGCAGTTTAAAGACTTCGATATCCTTTGAGCTGCCCCCTCTAGAGACCCAGCCAGGGTTGCCACCCCATCCCGAGACAGGTGCACCCCATCCCTAGCATAAAGGTCCCTTCTGCCGTAGAAGTTGTCCCAGTTGTCAGTGAATGGTACAGACATTGATTTGCAATATCTGTCAAGACGGTCGTTGACACCAACCGCCCTTGACAACCATTCACTGCCAACTCTCCTTCTAGGCAGGACACCGCATATAATAGGGATCCCTCCCTTAGACCTTATATTATCTATAGCTGCCTTGAACTTATCAAGAAGCTCCTCGCTCCTACACCGGCCAATATCATTGCCTCCTGCACTGAGGCAGATAATGGGTTTGTTCCCATTACCAGTTAAGATATTGTCCATCCTGTCAATTATATCCCCCACCCCAGCTCCTGGCAAACACACCCTCATCCTATTTTTGTTTTTACCACAAAAGGCCCTGTCCATGTACCTTACCTGTGAGTCACCAACAATTAAAGTTTTTATACCTTCCTTGTCATCCCTGTCCCTGACTGTACTAACGTCCAATTCGTCTATCAAGGGACTGAACGAGTTGGTACACTTAGCTGTTGTTGTCGTTATTGTCGTATCCTTGGTGTATTTCTTCACCACCAGCTTCGTCTTCCCACTCCTCACAACCTTCCACTCGCTTGAGTTTTCGTCAGACACTGGCTTTCCCTGTCCCGCCTCCCCTTTTAACCTCGCCAGCTCTTCCTTTAATTTCAGGTTCTCCAACGTGGCCCTCTCAATTTCTTCCTTGGCCCTCGCCAATTCTTCCATGGACCACTCCAGTTTGGTCAACAAACTCGCACACCCAAGACCACACATAGCCCTGGCCATATCTGATAATTATCCCTCGGGAGCTAACCCTGCCGTGACCTTTCCCCTAGTGAGGTCAGAACACAACTGGAGTGAGGTCAGAACACAACTATTCCAACACACTACTTTTACCCTGACTCCGTAATCCTTAATAACATATTTAACATAATACTCCAAATCCTCAAAGAAATCAAGGAGTCCTTGGTGGAGCGTGAGGGTTAGGGACGAGCGCCTGTGTCCACTGTGTTTCCTCTCTCACATCAAGGTCAAGGGACAAGGTCTCCTGTGATGTCCCCGGCTCACTATGGTCACACAAATTCCCGTCGTGTGTGTTTTGGTCCCACTGTCAGCTGGCTCGTTGTCGCAATGATTGGAGTAGAGGCTCATAGTACTAACTATTGACCATGCAAACAGTGTGTTGACACCTCCTCCAACAACACCCAAGTACGAAGGCATATATATATATATATATATATATATATATATATATATATATATATATATATATATATATATATATATATATATATATATATATATATATATATATATATATATATGCTGATAACTACAAGGAAGAAGAAACACAGTTCGTGTAATTCACATCTTCAGGGGTGAGTATAGACTAGAGAGAGTAATACAAATCAAGGTGTATATATACAGAGGAGGGTGAGACCAGGTCCACAATGGTCAGGTATTAGGTAATGACCCTACTAATCTTTAAATAGCACACAACGGTCGGTGGTCAGGTCAGATGGTCAAGTGACCCGGCCTTCTCACCTGATCACAAATCTTCTGAATTACAAAATTGTCCAGCTTGTACATGCCGCTACTCAAATTCATGTTGAATGCTTCGGTATGTTTAATAAGACTAGATTCTATGATGTTCCTACTATCAATTGAATTACATGGTAATATTGGGGGAGGCATTATTCCAGTCAATGCAATGCTTATATATCCTCAAAATGAACAAACAGAGCATTGATCTCTGGCCTGTCCTAACACTGTATTTGTGTTGTTTAATTTAGCTGCAAGATCTTTACCCGTCTGGCCTAAGTAAAACATATTACATTCCTTGCAAGGAACTTTATAAATGCAACCAATTGTGTTGTTGGGGGAGTTCTTGATTAACATTTGTTTAACAGTGCATGAGTTTTTAAATGCCACATTGACGTTCCAGGTTTTTAGCTGTGCAGGAATGTGTGAGAAATTTTTGTGAAATGGTAATATTAATATATTCTTATGGTCATGGGTGGGCTTGGGGTCAGTTCTATAAAAAGTTTTCTTAGTAATGTTTAAGCATTTGTCTATGAAAGATCTAGGGTATTTAAGGTTTGAGCCAATATTATATATATATTTGTATTCCTCATCGATGAATTCCGGACTGCAAATTCTCAAGGCACGTAAAAACATTGTTGAAAATACTGACTGTTTGAATTTATTATGGTGGGCAGAATAATAATGAATGTATGAACACACATTAGTTGGTTTTCTATAAATACTGAACTTAAAAGTGTTACCTATTCTGTGTATCAGACAGTCTAGGAATGGCAATTTGCAGTCTTGCTCTAATTCCACAGTGAATTTGATCGAGGGGGCTAAGTTGTTAAGTTGTGGTAGGAAAGCTTTTAGGTCCTCATTACATGGCCAGAGACATAATACATCATCAACATATCTAAACCAGACTGCTGAGGGTGGTAAAATATTACTTAATAGTTTCTTTTCAAAGAATTCCATATATAGGTTGCTTAATACAGGTGAGAGTGGATTACCCATTGCCATACCAAATTTTGAGCATAATATTCCCCATTGAATTCGAATTTGCAATCCTTAATACATAGTTTGATGAGTTCGATGAAGTCGTCTTTCGAGACGGGCAGTGAAATGTTATCCAGGGAATCTATGAGGAACTCTAGTAAATCATCAACTGGGACCTTTGTAAAGAGTGACGTTACATCAAAGCTGACCAGTTTAAAATAAGGATCTACATGTCACTAAAGCAGATAAAGCCAACACAGTAGTGATCTTAAACAAAGATGACTATATCTCTAAAATGAATGACCTCTTATGTGATACCACAACATATTCTAAACTTATAAATAATCCTCTCAACACTGTTAACACCCAGTTCAACAAAAAACTGAAGTCCCTATTGAGAGGCAAAGCTACGCTCATTAAACATCTTACTTCAACGTCCCCTCCACTGCCATACATGTACGGTGTAATCAAGACCCACAAGCCCAATAACCCAGCAAGACCCATCATTAGCTCAGTTGGGTCAATCTCTTATAAACTATCTAAATGGTTAGTTTCTTTACTAAATCCCCTAGTTGGCAACATTTCTAACTCCAATATCAAGAATAATATGGATCTGGTTGATAAACTCAATAACTTACACATTAATCATGATTTTAAACTGGTCAGCTTTGATGTAACGTCACTCTTTACAAAGGTCCCAGTTGATGATTTACTAGAGTTCCTCATAGATTCCCTGGATAACATTTCACTGCCCGTCTCGAAAGACGACTTCATCGAACTCATCAAACTATGTATTAAGGATTGCAAATTCGAATTCAATGGGGAATATTATGCTCAAAAATTTGGTATGGCAATGGGTAATCCACTCTCACCTGTATTAAGCAACCTATATATGGAATTCTTTGAAAAGAAACTATTAAGTAATATTTTACCACCCTCAGCAGTCTGGTTTAGATATGTTGATGATGTATTATGTCTCTGGCCATGTAATGAGGACCTAAAAGCTTTCCTACCACAACTTAACAACTTAGCCCCCTCGATCAAATTCACTGTGGAATTAGAGCAAGACTGTAAATTGCCATTCCTAGACTGTCTGATCCACAGAATAGGTAACACTTTTAAGTTCAGTATTTATAGAAAACCAACTAATGTGTGTTCATACATTCATTATTATTCTGCCCACCATAATAAAGTCAAACAGTCAGTATTTTCAACAATGTTTTTACGTGCCTTGAGAATTTGCAGTCCGGAATTCATCGATGAGGAATACAAATATATATATAATATTGGCTCAAACCTTAAATACCCTAGATCTTTCATAGACAAATGCTTAAACATTACTAAGAAAACTTTTTATAGAACTGACCCCAAGCCCACCCATGACCATAAGAATATCTTAATATTACCATTTCACAAAAATTTCTCACACATTCCTGCACAGCTAAAAACCTGGAACGTCAATGTGGCATTTAAAAACTCATGCACTGTTAAACAAATGTTAATCAAGAACTCCCCCAACAACACAATTGGTTGCATTTATAAAGTTCCTTGCAAGGAATGTAATATGTTTTACTTAGGCCAGACAGGTAAAGATCTTGCAACTAGAATTAAACAACACAAATACAGTGTTAGGACAGGCCAGGAATCCAATGCTCTGTTTGTTCATTTGAGGGATAACAAGCATTGCATTGACTGGGATAATGCCTCCTCAATATTACCATGTAATTCAATTGATAGTAGGAACATCATAGAATCTAGTCTTATTAAACATACCGAAGCATCCAACATGAATTTGAGTAACGGCATGTACAAGCTGGACAATTTTGTAATTAAGAAGATTTGTGATCAGGTGAAAAGGTCGGGTCACTTGACCATCTGACCTGACCACCAACCGTTGTGTGCTATTTAAAGATTAGTAGGGTCATTACCTAATACCTGACCATTGTGGACCTGGTCTCACCCTCCTCTGTATATATACACCTTGATTTGTATTACTCTCTAGTCTGTACTCACCCCTGAAGATGTGAATTACACGAAAGCGCTTGGGAACTTCGTGTTTTCTTCTTTCCTTGTGGTTATCAGCATATACCTAGATCCGCGCACCTACAGTGATTTACTTGCATATATATATATATATGACTCAATAACTCTTATGGTTAAACTATGCAGGTACAATATACATGGTTAGGTTAAGTTGCTGTACAGTTATTGATAATATTCCCTGAACACTTGGCAGTATGTTATCAAGTATCATTAGGTGAAAGATTTCAATTACCAACTTTAATATTAAGTAATTTGTACATTTGGTCCTTGTTAAATTGTCTAGAACACTACAGCACATTTAGTCATTATTATATTTAAAATAATAATCTGGTTAAATAAATATTAATTTTACTTTTTATTTTGTACAGAAATATTATTCTGGACTTTGTGGTGGGTGGTTACCACTAAGCTGGACTGGCTGCTGCAGCCACCGCCGCCCTGGTCACTGTCCTATCTTGGGCTGGCCACTGCTGCCCTGGACTGCCTGCTGCTGCCACCACTGCCCTGGACTGCCTGCTGCTGCCACCACCCTGGACAATGTCCTGTCCCTAAGCTGGCTGCTGCTGTCCTGGACTGCCTGCTGCTGCCACCCTGGACACTGTCCTGTCCTAGGCTGGCCACTGCTGCTGTGGCCGTCCTGGACTGCCTGCTGCTGCCACCCTGGACACTGTCCTGTCCACTGCTGCTGCTGCCACCACCCTGGACACTGTCCTGTCCCTAAGCTGGCTGCTGCTGTCCTGTCCTGGACTGCCTGCTGCTGCCACCCTGGACACTGTCCTGTCCTAGGCCGGCCACTGCTGCCACCCTGGACACTGTCCTGTCCACTGTTGTTGCCACCCTGGACTGCCATGTGCTGGCCACTGCTGCCCTTTACTGCTGTCAAAGAAAAATTTATAATGCCATTAAGTTTCCATTAATAAATGTCTAAATGTCAATACCAGTATTCATTAACCTTTTCTTTACAACTTTTACAGAAAAGTTCAGCTTCACATTTTGGAGCAAAGTACTTTTGTAAAGCATCTGAAAAATTATATATACAAATGAAATATGAATATAATATACAAATACAATATACAAATGTAAAAAAAATATATATATATATATATAAATATAAAAAAATACGGTATATATAATAAAAAACTATAAATATAAAAAAATGGCTATAAATATTAAAACAAATAGCTGAAATTATAAAAAAAAATAGCAAAAAATGGTTAAAAATATGAAAAAATAGCTAAAAATATGAAAAAATAGCTAAAAATATGAAAAAATAGCTAAAAATATGAAAAAATAGCTAAAAATATGAAAAAAATAGCTAAAAATATGGAAAAAATACCAATTTTTATGAAAAAATGGCCAATTTTGAGCGAAAAATAGCCCAAAAAATGCCCTTTTTTTACCCTTAAGTGTTTTTTGAGTTTGCCATTGCCAGGACTAACGTTGAAAAAATTTGGTAAAGGATAATCGGAAGAGTCTCCGGAGGAAAGCCTCTTCAAATCATCGCTCACCAATAATATAAAAAAATACAAGCATAACGGACTACCTGGACGTGGGGAGAATACTCAGTAGGCGCCCACTGAGTTACTCTCCCCACGTCCAGGTAGTCCGTTATGCCTCATAATAAATATAAACACGGAGATACCAAGCTGGAGCTCTTAAGAATGGCACAAATTTTTTTATCCCTAAAACCAGACAATTTCTTATTACTCAAATTTTGCCCAGGTAAAATTTTGGTCATTTTTGGACTTAGAATAATTCTAACGATGAAATTTTGGACAAAGAATATTTTTAATGATGAATTTGGACTTATAATATTTCTAACGATTAATTTTTGGACTTAGAATATTTTTAACGATGAATTTGGACTTAGAATATTTTTAACGATGAATTTGGACTTAGAATATTTTTAACAATGAATTTTTGGACTTAGAATATTTTCAACGATGAATTTTTGGATTTACAACATTTTTAACAATGAATTTTTGGACTTAGAATATTTCTAACGATGAATTTTTGGATTTACAATATTTTTAACGATGAATTTGGACTTACAATATTTTTAACAGTGAATTTTTGGACTTAGAAATATTACTGTTAAGCACATCTAGATAAATACAAAAATATTTGGCATAATCAGATTTAATACATCAAAATAATTCTGAGATTTCGGTGCTACCATAATATGCAGTCTACTGGGGTATTTACACTATACCCTCGTTAAATCAGATACCTGTAGTTGTAATTCGGACTTTAGCTTAATTCGTATGTTTTCAAAAAATTAATTAAACGATTTGAATTTGGAAAGAATCCAATCTGAAATAACCGAGTGGTTCGAAAGTTGCCTTGGCTGCCACATACAATATTCTATTTATAATTATTGTACAAATATAAATATTTATAAAATACTTACAATAATTAATAAACAATACCGTAATAAATAAATAATGTCTTACAATAATAAAGTAAATAATACCGTAATAAATAAATAATGTGAGATCGTAAAATGTAGATGATACTCCGAAGGTGTCATGGCCACACTGGTAAATGAAATAAAAACCCTCATTGGAGAAATAAAAGACCAAACTTTAGAGCTGGTGTACTAAGACCCTCTTCAGCCAACTAAAACAACAAAACAAGGGAGAAAAACAAAGAACAAAGGAACCAGTCTCCTGAGTTAGGTAGGTTGGGGATTAATCTTCTTGATGACAGCAGTGGACCCCAGAACTGATCCTCAATACTATTACACTTTCTGAATATCATCTATATATTATTAGTTCACCTCACAATGTACAGTAAGTCTTACATTTATTTATTATTGTATTATTTACTTTATTATTACTGTTTGTACACTTAAAAAATATTTGCTTCCACAGTAATTATAAAGAGTTCTTTATGTGGCAGTCAAGGCTTGGTAACTGAGTATGTTTGTTGGTTGGAATAATGAGGAACAATGTGAACAAATTGAACCGAAAATGAATGAATAATTGAACAAAAAAAAATGAGAAATTGTCGATTAATATTAAAATAATCGGAACTCCGTTAATTTGTATTTTCAGTAATTCTGTGGACCACAA
The DNA here is from genome assembly GCF_018991925.1 of Homarus americanus. Taxonomy (NCBI): domain Eukaryota; kingdom Metazoa; phylum Arthropoda; class Malacostraca; order Decapoda; family Nephropidae; genus Homarus; species Homarus americanus. Next base: position 1,296,101 of record NW_024747997.1, on the reverse strand, counting down.
ACTGCACTATACCTTCAGTGACTCGACAAAAAGAGACTCTGGGTCACTCGAATTACTGAAAATACGAATTAACTGAGTTCCGAATATTTTGATATTATTCGACAATTCTTAATTTTTTTGTGTTCAATTATTCATTTATTTCTGTTCAGTTTGTTCCTCATCATTCCAACCAATGAACATTCTCAGTTACTAAAGTAGCACCGACATTTCTTAACAACCTCTCCTCATGTCATTCTTTGCCTACTTCTAACTCCCCTCCCCTCCACTTTCATTCATGTATCTCTTAACACAGTTAGTTTCCTCCTTTCTCTCCTGAACCATCTCAGTTTAGCCTCCAGGTACTGTACTTCTCTCTGTTGCCAACCATCTTCCACGTCTCACACAATCTCCTTTCCTCTTTTTATCTCTCTCTCTCTCTCCAATTCATCATTCCTGCCACAAATCTTATCAACCACACTCAAAACAACATCTTTTATTATGGCCCAGCATCGTGGTACACTGCCCTTCAATCTGTCACTGGCTGTTTCCCAGCTTCTCAACTCAGAAAAAAAAGCTTCCTTTCCACTCAGTTCCTTCACAATTCCTACACTCTCCTTCTTGGAAAATCCACCCTCTTCCTCTTCCTCCATCTTTAAGTAACATGTCACACACACACACACACTCACAAGCAACCTGTTCTAATTTCCTGACAAAAATGAAGCCAATCTGGGTTTCTGTGCCACCTGACTTAGGCCTACATGGTCAGCCTACTTGCACTCTTCTTAAACACCTGTTTCATGCCATCCCCAAACTCAAGTATTCTTCACCTTCAATATTCCTTATTCCAAAGCCTTTCCCACCATGCACACCTTCATAACCCAGCGCGACAAATTTGGAAAATAAAAATGGTTTGTTTTAACGGAGATCACTACATTATAAACTGTATCTCCTAAAACAACATTAACTGGCATGACTATAACAGAATAATTGCTGCATGTCAGTCAACAGATTTTAGAGCAACATTAAATGACACCGAACTATTGAGATTGAATTCCTTAACGAACAATAAAATATATTTACGGTTTAGTAAAGTGCCGGAACAGTTCAACAGCCTCACTAAATCATATTAATTCTAAAGTCCCTGAAAACACAAAAGAATATATTTTTTTCTTTAATTTCAAACCACAGTGTGATCGCATTCTAAGTCCAAGTAAATATGAAAGCTAAATTTAGCCAAATTATGCATGGATAAAAAGTGAGAAATAAAAGTGTTCTGGTTTATAATTAAAATAAGACAAATTGTCAATCTTCCAGAGCCACAGCTAAACACCTCAGTTTAATATTGACCTCCACCTCACACTGGCTCACACTACAACAGAGTAACACCTGTGATGAAACAACATTATCAGGGAAAAGATCAAAATATTTCCATACACTAGACCACTTTAGATAGATAGATATATATATTTATTCCGTAAACTTATCATATAAGTTTACAATTGGTTCAATCTGCGTATAGTCAATGCAGGTACTGTATACAGTTCACCACATAGACAATGCAGGTACAGTATACAGTTAAGCATATAGACAATGCAGGTATACAGTTCAGCATGTACTGTATATAGACAATGCAGGTACAGGTATAAATAAATAATGGAAGCCCCTAGAAATCGAGGATGGCCGGCCCAAGGGCCTCCTAGGCGTGAATTTGTTAAGGTGTAGAAGCTGTTGCTAACACAACAACCACACCCCAAGTTAATGAGCTGCATGACCCAGTGTCAAGGAATACAGTAGTCCGAGAAGACTGGACAACTCTCCAACTGCACTGGCTAACCATTACCCCTAAATACGATCCGCAAATCGATTAACATCCAGGTTCCCAATTACTGCTGGGTAGACAGAGGCAAATGGCATAAAGAAACTTACCCATAGTTTCACCCTGCCCGAGGATCGAACTCGGGTCCGCTCGCTTGTGAGGCGAGGATGCTAAACATTACACCACAGGTCATAAGGTATGCACTATACAGTTCAGCATGTATATACAGTAGACAATGCAAGTATACAGTTCAGCATGTATATAGACATGTAGGTATACAGTTCAGTATATACAGTATTCTGTAAAATGTATAATTCCATGTAATAACTGTGAATTGTAAATTAAATCTGGTAACAACTTGCCCCGTGGAGCCTTGAAGCACCTATGGATATTTGGGTAGTGGTTTTGTGTGAATTTTATGTGAAATGGTCTTGTTGTCAGGGGCAAATCTTGGGTTTTCTTACAGTAATTTGTATAATCCACGACTCACATGTATAAAAATATAAATAGTGGCGATGGTTTATTACTATTATAAATAATTAGTCTGATGAACGTAAGAGGTCACTAGATGGTTCATCAGGTTGAGACCAGTAGGCTATTCTTGGCATTTACTTTAAATCTGGTAAATTAGTTTATATGAATAAACTAGTTATTGATTACCATTGTATTTTAACACTAAAGAAGTAACACTGAGTTATAAAGAGTACAGTACAGTATATAGTATAACTTAAACTAATAAGTTAGTCATGTCAGGCATGATTGGTTCCTGGTGTTGAGAGGTAGACCTGTGGCGTGGAACACAGCCAGAGCTGTTAACACACCCAGAGGAAGAACACTTCTGACAAGGTTCCAAGATATTGTGTTTTACTTATATGTTTCCAGTACAGTACAGTACATTACATTACAGTACAGGACAGGATAGCACAGGACAGGACAGGACAGGACAGTACAGTACAGTACAGTACAGTACCTCATGGAACAGCTGGTTGAAGTCTTCATAAACCTTCATTAAAAACTCAAAAATCCTTCCTACAATAAGCTGAGTACAGTATCTGAGAGTACATGTACTGCTAGGATTAATTGATTGATTGATTTATGGAATTTATGCTCAAAGCCAAGCACTGGAACCAATAGGCCAAGTACTGATAGGAGCAAAGTGAATTGTGGGACAGGGTGGAGGTGGTCAGCCTCCATTTTACTTTAACAAATTAATTAATAATTATGTGTGTGTAAACAATACTTACCACATACATAGACAATGAAGTACAGTATACAGTCCAGTCCAGCATGTATATAGACAATGAGGTACAGTATACAGTCCAGCATGTACATAGACAATGCAGGTACAGGTATATGGACAATACTGTACAGGTATACAAAAAGTGATGTACAGTACAACAATAGTGGCCACAGTAAGTGACGTTGTATTATATAAGACATAAATCTTTACAAACAGAACAGAACAATTTGTGTCAGACCTCAGGTTAACTTCTATATATAACCTTGGATTTAGAGACAAACAGTAGAGCACGTGTGTGAGGCCACAGTCTGGGTACAGTTGGGTCATGTGATGCCAGGACAAATAAGGAACCTACAGGTACCTTCTTTATCACTTAGTCACTGGTTAAGGATCATCCCTTTCCCGTATGTGTAAAAATGGAACATGAAACTTCTACTGATGATGGCTACCATCCCTACAGTTAACTTCTGCAGGTGACGGCTGCCATTTGAGAGTTAAGAATGTAATCCATCCTCATGTACTCAGTGATGATTACAGAGGGACAGTCCTTAATGTTCTTGACCTGCATCTGATAATGGGTGAACCACATCAAGGACAAAAGTAAGTAATAACAAAAATGGCTTTGTTATAGACCATCAAGTGCCATTGAGGACGTCTGTGTTGACAGCTGATACAGAGCTGTGACCTTCTGCTTACTGCCAAGTTAAACCTTTTAAGGAAGGTCTTCACTCCCTGCAGTAGTTTGTAACAGGTGGGTCAGACCTGCACAGTACCACACCACCGACTTAACACCAAAATATTTATCACTGGTCATGACTGTCACCTCAGAGATCCACAATAAAGGCCAGAGGGATGATGGAGTGGCAAGAGAAGGCCGCCTTATAGTTGTGTGTGATCAAGACTCATTCATCAGTACATTACTGTACTGGCATGAATGTTGAAGCTCACTATGGCCGAGTAAACATTAAATTATGATTCACCTTTGTATAAGTTAACATAGCGACATCGTAACTACCAGTAATGAGCCGTTTGGGCAGTTGGTCTGTTCTTTGTTATGTCCTTCATTGTCCAGTGTTAATACTGTACAGTATGGGAGGAAACTGCAGTATTGTACCTGGAGAAAACCTGTCATGTTTGGTAGTGAGGGTAACATCCTTCTCACATCTGTCCAAGACTGGGGTATGAACCCTGGACACAGTGATGCACCACTGAAGATATAGTGGTGCATCACTGTGTCCTGATATCTGAGAGACAATCACCAGTGTTTTGGTATAAAACAAAACAATAAACAATATTTTCTTGGTTCTTCTATATCACTAAAGTGGTCTAGTTCCTGAATATATTGGACAATTTCCTGGAAATATTTGTATTCCAGGTATTAATCACACGCATTGTCAACTGTCTATCATGGTTAGTACAGTAGTTCTGTCTACAGTACATATAAGACAGATATACTGTAGACAGATGGAGAGAAAGATGTAGAGAGAAAGAGAGAGAGAGACTGAGAGATATACCATTTTTTCCACCATATAAGACATATTTTTAACTAAACAAATGTCTCCAAGCTGTGTTTTTTCTATTTTACAACGTGTATTTTAAGGTAGATACTATATGTAATTTTATTCATTCTTTTTTACTGTTATATGCCGTGGTTGTGTGAAATGGTTGGCAGAGTAAAAACCGTGAATATCCAGAACCCGTGGATGGGAAATCCTCATTTGGCGAGGGTCAACTATACTGTACAGGTTATGAAACACACTGCAATTCTTCTCATTTAAATCTTTGTTCCTTTTATGCAAGTTTAGTTTAGGTGAACATTCTTGGGACTATAAACCTTTCATGCTATATCAGTGGTTGCCTTTATTATGGTGAGAAATACAGTATAGTAGTATAGATAGACTGAAAGATAGATCAAAATCATCATCATCCACAACAAAATCAAACAGCCATTTTCCACGCTCGTGCAGGTTAGCTGCAGTAACTCTCCATGCAGCACCATCTCTTGCAGTCTGTCTTGTCAGGTTCTTAACTCTAAGATCATTTTTTACAATCTCTCCCCATGTTATTCTTGGCCTACCTACCACTGGCTCTCCTCCTCACCACATTTTGACTCATGCACCACTTAACCCAGCTGGTCTCATCCATGCACGACCTCAGCCTTCGTCTTAGCTCTGAGCGGGGATTCTCATCTTTCAGCATCACAGTACACATCCAACCTCACCATTCTCATTTCAGCTCACTCAAGACTGCATATGTCACCCTCTTTAACTGTCCATGTTTTCACGGATATATAACACACACTTCTCACACCAGTTGTACACATTCTTCCTTTCATGTGATGGGAAAGTCCTCGTGCTGACAATAAAGACAACAGTTCCCTAAACTTCCTCCAGCCATTTATGAACCTTGAAAATAAACAGCACCCCATCCAGCACTGATCAGGTCACCCAGGCAGCAGAACTCATCCATGACTCACAACACAGCAGCCTTCAGCACCCCCTCCAGCATTGATCATGAAACTCATCCACACAGTCCAGGGATAATCTTCAGTGTTGAGTTTCTTCAGTCTTGCCGTGGAAACATATTTACCTGGGCATACACATCACTTACAGTCAGCAACATCCTGCAGTCTGCCATCCACTCCACTGTACCTCTTGTGTACCCACCATCCACTCCACTGTACCTCTTGTGTACCCACCATCCACTACACTGTACCTCTTGTGTACCCACCTTTCTCACTCACTGTTCCTCTTGTGTACCCACCTTCCACAGATACTTGTATAGGTGAAGACAGTTTGACAGATGATATAGATACCAAACAGACAGACTGACAGACATACAGGTACTGAAAGACTGATAGAAAGATATAGAAACACAGATAGATAAAGATAGACAGTTAGACAGACATAAAGACATACCTGTAACAGCAGAGTCTCCATGATCCAGTTGTTAATTTCTCAAGGGTTTAGTCATTAGTCATCTGTAACAAACAAACAAAAACATTTAATATACACAGTACAGCAGTACATTAATAGTCCTTCAGTACAGAAGTTGTTTGTTTTATGAAAGTTTGGTTTATGTGAACTTTCTTGGGACTGTAAACCTTCCGTGCTTGACAAACTCTGTCATTTGTGCCTTAACATTCCCAGCTAAATTAGTGGTACATTAATACAATAGTTTAGACAGGTAGACAGGTAGATATACAGTAGATAGATTGGGTGATAGACAGACATAGAAACAGATGAAAATATAAAAATAGATACTGACAGATATGTATAGAAGTTAGATAGATAGAGAGATAGACAGATATACTGTACTGTATATAGACTGACAGAGACAAATACTTGGGTAAATTTACATTTTCAACCAACACGGCTCTCGAGTTGACCAATGTGTTTTTCCGATGGTTTGGATCATCGGTTCCCAAATATGGGGTCGCAAGAAGCATCATAAGGGATCACATAGAGGTCATGGGGTCACCAGGGTCTTGCAGGGGTCACATGTGATTTTTTTTTCTTTTTAATCAAGGTGTCAAGGACAAGGCTGACAGGTGCTGCGTCGTTAAGTGGTCCCCACTTGTGCTGTGACACAACACAAGTTCCACACTCCTATATACTGTATTGTACTGTACACCTTTTAACTGTTCTCAGCTCAGTTCACTCTACTTCCCATGGATGAGCACAGAAATGGCAGTAAATTTCAATGAGTTGCTTACTGAGTCTTTTGCACTCTAAATGTCAGAATTACAGGCTGCCAATGAGGCAAGGGTGAATTTTGACATCTACGGTGACAGAGCAAAGTTTGGGATTATTTTATCAGACATTCAGCTGTTATAAATCTAACTATCAACGTTCTGGTATAAACAATGATTTACCTTAACCGTATATCATCAAACTTGTACAGTACATAGAAAACTGCATGTTATATTGCTTAACCACGTCATTATCGCCTGCAGGTAGAGACCACTAAATGGTTATATAATCATGACAGAGTTGCAACCTGTTTCTGCCAGTGTTTACTTTTACACGTCCCAATTATGTAATATATTTTACCGATTTGTTTTTACGGTTAAAAACGTGTAAAAATATGTCCGTATTTATTCTACTAATCTTTATATTTACTGTAATGACTGTGTGTGTGTGTGTGTGTGTCGCTGAGAATTTCTTATGAAGAGTAATGCAAATAAAATAAAGTCTAAATGAAATATTTATAAGTATTATGATCAGTAATAAATAAGTATTATGATCAGTAAATAAATGCCTTATAAGCCAACAAAGGCAAGCAGGAATATGACCTCTAAGTGCGTGGTGACGGCGAGCGCTTCATGTAAAAAAGAGCTTTCCCCTTATTTGTCTCGTCACTGAGGCGCCACGGAAGAATATAAGAGGGACAATGTATACTTTTTCTTACGCACCGTAGCCCGGGGCGTTAGGGTTAAGTGAAGTGTTCTTATGCCCTTAGCGGCTTTTTGAAACATTGACATTCACATCGACAAACTCGGTCTAGCATCCGAAGCCCCTCCACCCACAGAGTCCCGGAGGTCAAGAGTGGTCGTTGTATGTTGGGACGACATCCAACCCTAGGAGTGGAGATGGATGAGACCGAGTAGCGTCATATCCATGCGGCCCAGCCCAGCCAGGCCAACCTGTGTTAACCGTCCATCCACGACTATCTCACGCACCATAGTTAAGACGGCCAGCTCTCAGTAGCAGTGTTGTGCTTTGAGTCCAGCTGTGGCTGTGTTATTCATCTGAGATCCCTATATGTATCTCTTCAGGGTGTGGAAACAGCAAGAGTATGGGGTCGCCATTTATTTCTTGGCACCTGTATAAAAATATCATAAAGAAGCTACACCCCTGATAATGTTAAAGTAGATTTGTTGGTATGTTCCTAGAGTGCTGTGACTGACTAAGAGTTGAGGTACTGTGTATTGCTGGTACTCCGGTGTGCCATGTGTAAGCTTGTCTCGTGGTGTGTTGTACAACCAGTAGTGATTAAGAAGCTAGTAAATGTTGAGTACAGAGGAGTAAAGCCAAGGAGTTGATCCTTGTAGTTGTATGTTAATGACATCTTTAACCATATTTAATTTCATATTAATAAACCATTGTTAGAGTATGTTAGGGGTGTCATTTTACCTCAGTATTTACCTTTATTCTTGTCCAATAGTTAGAATTACAGAACCCGTGTGCCCAACCCTCGCCGTGCTGCCAGAGGTTATGAAGTAACTGTATGAAATGAAATAACTAGACAGAACTAATGGAGAAAATGGAGTAGGAAATTAAGATAAAAACAGGTTAAAGAGTTTAAAAGTTAACAGCCGGGGGATAAATTAATACGAAAAGACTCATAAGAAATCCGCCCTCTTTATAAATGGTGACAACGGAGGCGGCCCCTTTATATCTCTGGTCAGGATCGTTAAGGAACTGACAATGGCAGGTAATTTGACATTCAACGGTAGCTGGTAGGATGAGCACGCAGACAAAAGGAAAGTAGTCTCGCACAAAACTATTATTTCAGGTAACTATTAAATAATTCTTTAATTAAATATAACCTAAATTAAATGTAACATATATATATATAACTCCCTAAGTAAACCTCTTACATTATTTTCTACCGTTCCACTATTAGATTAACAGCTACGATAACATTGCTCAACTCAGGAGCCATATTGGTTTAAAATGTAAATTTACCAATATTTGTATTGATAAATAAATTGATAGATATACAGCAGATAAAACAGACTAAGATAGGTATTGATATATAGTATACTGAAAGGCACATAAAGACACACACACACACAAACGTACATAAACAGTTAAACACAGTTAGATCTCATATTTCGTGAGCACTACCTAATGTAACCACGTCTTATATTTGGCGTAAAATATCGTGAATTTCGTGAGATCCAGCAAGCTGAATGGTGGCCACCGTCTTGAATGACGTCGTGGCCCTCATACCAGTTACAGTCATTTCTGCTACAACGAGTGTTTTGTTATCGCGAATTGGTTGTAACGCGATTGATGAATAGGGGAACGCTGCTTGTAAAACATGAACATTTGCATATGACTGTTGGCTATAACACGCTTCCACCCTCAATATTTTAAGTGTGGCGCGGGGTTATGCAATTTTTACATTCACGTTCGACATCACATGTTCAATTGATTCGTGTCTTTTGTTTGTTAAGTGTTTTTTGAGAGGTACTCTGTGAATTTCGTTGTACTTTTGTTTTGAAAATTTAGCTGTTACCCATAAATACTGTATGAAAAGAATAAGTAAAAAGAATGTTTCGCAGTGAGGACTAATAACGGTTTACACCAGCGCTCTCTGTTTACACCACGTCATCAGTTGAATTGTGCGGTTTTTGTCGATTGCTCCGTGATTTTTGCTGTTTTCTCCAAGTTTGTTTTAGTGATGAATATGGAAAGAGAAGGTAAGAAGAATGTTTCCAAGAAGAGTTTTGGTGATCAAATTGCCGGTGGTGAACGTAAAAGAGGTTTACAAGAACGCAACTATCGAGTTGTAGCCGGCGCCATCCTAGCGACCGCCCGGGCTGCTATTGTGTGCTTTTTTGGGTGGTGTTTCCACCTGTCAAGTCAAGATAATGGCCTCTACCTCTACTGGGGGTCCTACTGGTGCTGGTGGCTGTGGGACAGACCCACCTAAGCAGCCAAATAAGGAAAAGGAGAAGCGGGACTATCATAAGGGAGTTAAGTTTGCCAAGTACTCGATGCAGGATAAGCAGCGTGTGATTAAGTTACTTGAGGAAGGCCAAAAAACTAGTTTCCGGAAAGCACACTCAGGTCAATAAAGACAGAATTTGTATCATTTGGAGGTTATAAATGGGAAAATCAGAGGTTGATGTAGAGTGGCCAGTCTATATTGTTATTTTTACCATTAGTTTATGTATTTGCATTTGGTGAATTTGAATTTGGCGCAATTTTTCCAGTCTATATTACTTGCGAAATACAAGATCTTACTGTAGATATAGAGATATAAATGGAAGACAAACAGACAGACAGACAAATGATTCCTTTAGTTTACCTTGCCATATGTGGTGGTAGTAGTGGTGGTGGTGTTATAGTTTTCATTGGAATTAAGTTCTACAATGGCAGCTGTTTGTATCAGCCTGCAGTTATCATTTTCAGTTGTGATGGCACTACTTAATATCCCAAGGGTGTTTAACTCATCTGTAACAAACAAACAAAAAACATTCAATATATACAGCAATTTATGATAAAAATATGTCCATACAATAATAGTCCTTCAGTACAGAAGTTGTTTGTTTTATGAAAGTTTGGTTTATGTGAACTTTCTTGGGACTGTAAACCTTCCATGCTTGACAAACTCTGTTATTTTTGCCTTAACATTCCCAGCTAAATTAGTGGTACATTAATACAGATAGATAATACAGTAGAATCACAGTTATCCGGCACCTACAGGGATTGAGAGGAGCCGGATTAACAGGTTTTCCCATTACTGTAGTTGAAACTAACTCTTGGGATCCCCCAATAAATCCTACAGTACACAGTGCTGCAGGCTGACCTAGCAACTTTATGTCTCAGAAAAGCAGACGTCTTTAACTCTTATTCCACTCTATATAAATGATGTGGCTTACAAATAAAGAACATATTACACAAAACTATACAAAGGTATTACTTTAAGTACTGATTAAGGATCTGGGTTCACAGTTTAATAATTCAAGTAATTAGTGTTAATTAATGACCTTTGAAATAACTTAAGATATTTAGAATGTTTAAAAAGTCAATTATGCTGTGACTGCAAGTTTTAAATCACCTTTATATACATTCTCTAAATAATAAATATATACTGAAAGATATTGGTAAGCCATATGGAAAGACATACAGTACTGTACATAGATTGACAGACTGACAAATATTTGTATTGATAAATAGATTGACAAATATAGATAAAACTGACTGAGATAGGTATTGATACCCTGTAGACAGATATTGGCAGATAATAGAGATAAATTGATAGATATACTGAAAGACAGACACACAAATATACATAAGCAGTCAGATGAGTGGTTCCCAGACAAGACAAGATGTGATAACTACTGTTGCCCAAGTGTACATCTTTCTTCGATGAAACAAACTAAATGTCACTGGAATGAGCAGTTGGATATGATATTTTATTATTATTAGTGGTATATACAGTAGTTACAGGGGCAATATCAAATAGAACTGCCACACAATAAAAGATTCCAAGTCATGGATAGTGTATGTGAACCTCTGTTGTGTCTGGCTGTGTATTATAATCTCTCATAAATAAACTCAACTCCACAACAACTCGGGTAATCCAAACTATGGACCCTGTGCATGTGTGTATAATCTATGCACATGCAAAAAGTTAATTAAATCTCAGTGGGTTGGTTGACTTTGTTTTATGTCACCAGTAGTTTAGTCACAGTCAGGGCACAGTGGAGGCCATCTTCCACATGGAGCCAATAGGGCTGTTTCTATTTGATGCTCAACAGTGTGAAAATAACCGCTTCACAGAGATAAGCAAGACGAGAATAGCAGAAGCACCGGGATAACCAGTTTGATGATAATAAAATAGCGGCCTATTGCCACCCAAGACTCTGTCAGGCATCATTAACTCAGATGGTTTAAACCAGGGGTCAGCAACCTTTATACACTAATTAACCACATTGTAAACAACAACTCAGCTATTACCCAGTGTAGTTATGCAATATATACTAGATTTACGAAAATAAAATTTGAAATTGGGCATTAAGAAATATAGAACTAAATTATATACTGTACCAGTACTGTATTCAGACAAGTACAGTAATGGTACTACAGTATTGTACTGTATATGGAAATTTTGTTTGAGTATCCCAATGGGTGGTAATAAATACTAATACTGTACAACATAAAATTATGTTTCACATTGAATAATAAAGAGGAAATATTTACTACAATGTGCATTTACTTCAACTGAATAGAATATTGTGGTAATATTTAGTTATTATTTAGCTACAAATAATTATGTATTCTACAGAAAATTTATAGGTTTATACTAAAGGTTCCTGGTCTTTTATATACAGCTACTCCCCGACTCATGACCTACTCGACTTACGACCACCCGCACTTACGACTGCCTCGGTCGTACCAAAATTTTGTCAAATTACGTATTTTCGAGTCCCAACGTCAGTACACAGACAAAATTTTCGTTTGTAATTTACTTTAAAATAGCTGACAAGCTTAAAAGTGAGAGTTTTGTGGTACTGAGAAGAAAAAGAGACACCCATTTTAGATTTTCTATGTATTATTTAAGCATTTTCGACTCACGACCTGGATTTGGGTCCCTAACCCCGTCGTAAGTCGGGGAGGGGCTGTACTCACGGTCCTTGGCCCGGCGGTTATTTTGAATCATGGCGGGCCCTTAGAGTGTACACAGAAGGTTAGTTAATGAATATTTTCCTGATTTACCGTGTTACCAAAGATTATTATGAGTTGTGATACCTGGCACTTATATATAAAGAAGGTTTATGTAAAGAAATGATAATTACTTTGTACTTATTTGCTTGTTATTCACCCCACTGGATCTGCCCTTGCAGCTGTGCATCAGCAAGAGCACAGTACTACTACCACGATGGAAACACCGGTTCTTGTCCGAATAGCTAAGTTAAGCAACGTTAGTACTTAGATGGGTGACTTGACCACCTGGCCACCACATGCTGCTGACATAAAGACTCTACTGGAAATAATTATCTCATGGCTTTGTTTGTCAGCTGTCCTTAGTCAAATTGTCTGAATATTATTTTTAACCTCATCAATATATGGCTGACAATGACTGTCCACGTCTGCTTAAAAAGAAAAGGATTTGAAGCAGATTTTCAACAGTAATTGTTACAAGTATTTTATGTTCTACCATTGTAAGGAATAACTTACCAGTTTAACATAGAATATCACATTAGGTGTTTCCTGCATCAAGTGTTCCAACATTCTTATCTTACCTTATCAACTGAGCCGGCCGCTCATCACATATCTTGGATGCTATAATGCCGGCCACCTATATGAGGGTTGCAGACCCCTGGTTTAAACTCTGGCACTCTGCTAGTTTTATTAACTCACATGGTTTAAATTACCCCCATGGTCAACAGCCTGGGAGCAACTGACAGTTAAATAGATAGAAAGATATAAAAAGGAAGACAAACAAATGACTAACAGGAGCAGTTACAACTTGTCTTAAGAATTTGACAGACACAAAGATTTCCTGTACAGGCTATAAGAGCTGTTCCTATAGTTTACCTTGCCATAGGTGGTGGTGCTAGCAGTGGTGGTGGTGGTGGAAAGGGTGATAGTACTGGTGACAGCTCTTGTTCCATGCTCCAGTTATCATTTTCAGCTGTTATGGAGCAGTTCAATTTCCCAAAGTTTTGTTGTAACATCTCCTCCTGAAACAAATAAAATATTTGATTTACTATAAAAAACTTGGGGAGGTTAAGTTCGGTTAGGTTAGACACAGACAGCTGCTGTGCCATCTATCATTATCATCTTTGGTATTATTACAGTTTCAGCCACAACTCATTTAGAGCAATTTTGTGTTTATCATTAGTTATATCTCATTAATAGGAACAACTTTTTCTAATACCACTTTATGGAAGAAATTAACACAAGTCTGCAGTCACAGTGTGTCATCTGTTTACAACTGACCCGCTCGGTCTGAGCATACTGTACTGTATTGTACCGTATTTTACTGTACCGTACTGTATTGTATTGTGCTGTACCGTACTGTACTCTTATATCCACACAAAACATAAAATTACACCATAGCACTTCAACTCACCCACCTCCAGAATTTTCCGGGTATCGGGAAAAATTTATCTTAATTTTCCGGAAAATTCCGGCTTTGGGAAAAATTTTCCGAGAAAATTTCAATTCGAGCCATTGGAGAGTTCTGGGTTTGAGGGATTCCGGCTAACGGAGATATTACTTTAACTCCAAAACCATTCATTTCCAACGGATATGAAGGTCATATTTGAATGGATCAAACCAAATACCACAGGATAAACAAAAATTTATGGTTGAAAAGCAGTTGTGGCTGAAACTGTAAATTGATATTACCGGGTAACTTCCAACTCACTTAACACGACTAACAGTACACGACACACTAATAACAGTTTCCTACCATCACCCCGGACCAACACAGGCCAAGATTTGGTAGTTGCCAACACCTAACTGAATATTGAGTCATATATGGGGAGAGAGAGAAAAAATTATTCTATAACGTTTCCGTCCGGTTATTTTAACTTTTATATTATATTTGGCCAATCGGCACGAGTGTCGACGTGACGCCACAGTCGAGTGCGCCAATCAGCGTTTGAGGGCAGTTGGAAGATGGCGTCTGTGTGAGATGGACGTACATTGGCTGGCTGCCGCATTATTCGGTGCATTTTGGACAATGAAGCAGCAGTCATTATTAGGGCTGAAGGTGTTGTTGTTTCATCTGTAGTGTCGGAGACTGTGTGTAGATCACCGTGCATGGTAGTGTGTTAAGAGATGAACACTGACGGCCACTTCCTCGTTCAAGTTACATCTCTCTACCCTCCTGTATCTCTTACTTAATTGAGATAGGTTTTAACCCTTTGGCTGCAGGAGGTCACCCTAAGCTGAATAAAATCGTCTAGCGGTAGCCAAAATAAAATGGCAAGTGTGGGAAATGCAGCAAAAGGGTTAAGGTAAGTTTCTTACACACTAGGGGTTAGGTTAGGTTAGGTGAGGTTAGCTTACGTAGGTTAGCTTAGGTAGGTGAGGTTAGGTAGAAAAGGTTAGGTTAGGTAGAAAAGGTTAGCTTAGGTAGGTTAGGTTATTTTTTTTTTTACATTGTTTGACCCCCACTTTTTCTCCAATATCTCAACTACTGGTCATTTACAACGCCAATGAAGGTCATATTTGTATTTAACACGATGATTTACATTATAAAAATCCATTTTCAATATTCATGGTCAAATTTTACTTCTGCACCCATCAATCTTAACAAAAATGCATCTTTTTTCGAGTAAATCACATAAATAAAATACCAACCAACCAAACCAAACCTGACCTAACACTATTTTTCTGATGAAACTCTGCAATTGACATAAAATAATCTCCATCACAATGTCGGCACAGCTCTTTCCATCTGTTCGGTCATATCTGGTTATTCTGGTACTGAAAAATAAAATCTCCGCTCCCGACGCACCCACGCATCGTTCATTGGCTAAGACAAAAACTCTTGCCCAATTATAAGTCTCCCATCGCTGTAGCCAATAAGAAACTCCCACACCACCCCCCGCACATGTGCCGTAGACGCTTAAGAGGCCAACGCGGAGGTAAGGAGCACCGCGTGATGGGTGGTCAGACCTCTGTGAGACACTTGTGACCGACCAAACCTAATAATATTGAAAAATTAATATCTCGATTATCCTTAATTTCCGGCTGAAATGTCAGAGAATAAAAAGGTCTTAGAATTGTCTAAACATTACGAAAAATATATTAATAACAGCGAGAGAAATATCGGAGCATGACTGAAATTTCACCGTGTTGATAATTGAGAAACATTACAGTATATATACAGTAATTGAGGGTAACAGTTGGCAGTACAGTTTGGGCCATACACGGCAGACTGTTACACCTCATTACTTGGAGTTATTACAGCACCATTTAAACCACGGGGCTAAGAATAACAACTTTCGAAATTAATTTTAGTTTTTTCTGTACTTTTGGGGGATAACTCTAAAACGGGTATTACCCCAGGATATAAAGGTCAAATTCATTTAAACAAAGGATAAACAATTATCTAAACTACTTGGGCATATTGGTCCAAACTACTCAAATAACCATATAACCCCTGCCTAAATGTTCAGCAAGTCTCTTAACTTGTTCACACAACAATTGTAAGACTCTCTCTATGTACACATATTAATACACACTCCTCACAATACAATAAAACAACATTTTACTCACAGTCACACCCAGCTGCTGTGTTTACCTGGGGACAGTGTAGCCAACCCTTCCTCACGCCATTACCTGTAGCCAACGCCTCCTGCCGCCAGTTGACACCAGGCAATAGTTTTATCTTGTATTCATCTTTTAATGCTCTAAAAATGATTAAGTTACTTTATAATATTAATAATCATCCTAAATTGTGCACATTTTGTTACGATGTGTTGTTTGCCAAGGCCTTAATAATTTTATATAAGGCCTCCCTTAACGCAAGATGTCTCACATTATTATATTATTATTATTATTATTATTATTACGGGTAATAGCCCACCCGGGCACAGGTCATCTACCCACATCGGGGCCTGGGGACGATAAAAAAACTAGGGAAAAGGATTATATTAATCTACACCACAAAGATGCCGGAAAACCAGCTTTATAAAGTGAGACATTGTATGAGTGTGGAAACACAGAAGAAGGCAGAGCATTCCACAGTTTGGCTGTGTGGGGAAAGAAGGATGTACTGTAATGGGTTATTCTCGTGTGACCGACATCCACAGAGAAATGGTGGGCACCGCGGCAGTGCCAGATTTAGACCTGTGGAGGCCCATGGGCAGCCTCTTTGTGGAGGCCCCCTCATTACAGCTACCCCAGAGGGTGGGATGGCGAGTGAAGCGAGCCTAAACATCTGGGAGTTCCGGGGGGCGCTGTAAGCCTCCCGGGAAAATTTTGAAATTTGAGCACTTCTTTGGAGAATTTTGAAGCCATATGCAGTTATATTGAGGAAATTAGAACATTGAGAAATTTTTAATTAACTGTATATTTATTGACAGTGTACAAATTTCCAACACACACACACACACAAAAGTGAGACATGACTGGAGTCATTCATGTGGTTTCAAGTCGACCAGCCCTGATATGTGGAGGCCCCCAGATTGTGGAGGCTCCTGGGCAGCTGCCCACATGAGTGTTACGAGCCTGTAGCCTGGTATATTCGTATATGGGGTTCAAAATGATCAGAATAGGGAGATATAAATGTTTCAATTGAATCCCTAGGAGTTGTTTACTAATGATAACCTCAACTCAAGAGGAAGACTTAAAGACTACGTAAAATCAATTAAATTCAATTGTGTCTTTTACTTTTTTTTACTTTTATCCTCTTCGCCACTGATCGGCTTGTTAGCCGCTTGGGCGATCGGTCACGTCTCTTTTCATTTATATTCTTCACCAAAAGATCGGCTCGCTAGCCGCCCGGGCGATCGGTCACGTCTCTGTCACGCACTGTTGGCAAATGCTGGGCATGCACCGGCTCCTGAATGTACCTGAACCCGCTCCAGTGTTGGTCAAGTCTTCTCTTGAAAGAGCTCACACTCGGTGCCGTCACAACACTCTCTGGTAGATTGTTCCAAGAGTTTACAACCCTCACTCCGAAAAAGTTTGCCCTCACGGTTTTCCGGACTTGCAGCTTCTTCAATCTTGAGCTGTGACCCCTTGTGGGGCAAGCGTCCGCCAGCTCCAAGTAAGGACACTCAACTGAGTAGTGCCCCCTGAGATGCTTATAAACCTCAACTAGGTCCCCCCTTGCCCGTCTGTAGTATAAGCTAGGCAAGTTCAGGCGCTCCAATCTCGCAGGGTAGCTGAGATGCCGAAGTGCAGGCACCAGCTTGGTGGCCCTCCTTTGAACATTTTCAACCAACTGACAGTCCCTAGCATATCTCGGGGACCAGATGGGGTGACAGTACTCCAGATGGGGAAGCACTTCACTCCTGAAGATCGTCCCGAGGGACGGACCGTCTAGATATCTGAACGACCTTCTTATAAGACCCAATAATTTATTTGCCTGATTTACCTTCTTCTCACAATGGCCCGAGAACTTCAGCTCATTGTCAACATACACACCTAGGTCCTTCTCACACGCAGTCTCAACTAGTACATTTTCTTCATCCCGTTGGGACATATGGTACGCCTCCTTACCGTTGGTACCCATTTCCGCCTGTTATATATGGTGTTCAAAATGCTCATAATAGGGAGATCTAGATGTTTATAACTTTCGGGCGCGCTGTCCTAAAGTGTGAGCTCTTTCAAGACAAGACTTGACCAACACTGGAGCAGGTTCAGGTACATTCAGGAGCCGGTGCATGCCCAGTACTTGCCAACAGTGTGTGACAGAGACGTGACCGATCACCCAAGCTGCTAGCGAGCCGATCAGTGGTGAAGAGGATAAAAGTAATATATATATATATATATATATATATATATATATATATATATATATATATATATATATATATATATATATATATATATATATATATATATATATATATATATATATATATATATATATATATATATATATATATATATATATATATATATATATATATATATATATATATATATATATATATATACACCTAAGGGTAACGCTCACAGCCTGACCCCAGGGTAACACTCACTAAACTGTATTAAAATAATATGATTTAAGCAATACCAAATGTATAAGCACGTACATGTCGTCATAGGAATGCATGTCCATCATCTAAGCAGAAATGACTTCAACTGAGGCAGTCTCAGTGAGGCTAACTGCGGAGGAACGCCAACCGACCGCTGTCCGCCGCTGCCCGAATGAGTCGTAAGTCTGGCACTTAGTTGTTACCTAACACTTCACTTTTAACTGCTACACATCCTCAACATTGCTAAAGCTACCTCCCGAAAGCTGGTAATGCCGTAGCTACTTCACTCCTGAGCAGTTGCTTCAAGTATATAAGATTCAGTCGTCCTAACTTGGAGTACTGCTCTCATATCTGGGGTGGCTCTTCTGTCCAACTGTTAGATAGGGTGGACTCAAAGGCTTATTAACTCTCCTATTTTAGTTGATAAACTTTCTTCCCTTTCTCTTCGCCGCAATGTTGCTTCACTCTCTCTCCTTTACAGGTACTTTAACGGGCAATGTTTGGTGGATTTGGCCGTGCCCACAGTATTTGTGTGGATGTCGGTCACACTGGAATAACCCATTATAGTCCATCCTTCTTTCCCCACACAGCCAAACTGTGGAATGCTCTGCCTTCTTATGTGTTTCCACACTCATACAATGTCTCACTTTAAAAAGCCGGTTTTCCGGCATCTTCATGGTGTAGATTAATATAATCCTTTTCTTTTCTATTTTTATTTTCTTTTTAATCTTAGCCGTCCCACCCCCGCTCCAGGCCCCGTTGTGGGTCGATAACCTGTGCCAGGGTGGGCTATTCCCAGTATAAAAAAAAAAAAAAAAAATGTATAGCTGATTAACATTATTAAGGAACACGAAAGTTTACTTTCGAAACAACGGAGCAGGTGACGTTACTTCACAACAACAACAAACAGCGTGTCACTTCTAGAGATTTTCTGTAATCTACAGATTTCGTACTTAACATATACCGTACAACTACAGATGCAGTTTAAAATGTCGTGTCGTGCCCCGGGATACTACGGAATAACGGAGTCTCTGGTGCACGGCAGGATTGAGAGAAAACGAAAGTCTCAAGCGATAAGAAAACGAACGCCTTTGATGGGAAACTCAATTAAAAAGGTACAGCTCCATGTTTTACGGGCTATTGAGCGTAATATGAATCGTTTGATTTTACGTGAACTAACATATACTACCGTGGTCATTACTCAGTGGTTCTGTTTTTGGGTGTTTATCACAAATTAAAAGCAAGGAAGACATACATCGATCAAAAAAGGGTAAAGAACCGAGAAGATGGATTCAATTGAGCAAGAGTAAAGACTTTATACATGCTGAAAATATCCATATATGCAGCTTGCCTTTTGAGGCCTAAGGAACCTGTAATGGAAACTACGGTTAATATTGGTCCATTGGCTGTCCACAGGTTCCCGCCATGTTTAGCTGAGATTGTACTCCTCACTTAGAGTCTGTTGTCTCCTCCTTCTCCTTGTAGGTTAGGTTAGGTAGGTTGTTTGGTTCCTTTGGTATGAGAAAAGGGTTTTCTTTGTGTACTTTTGGTGTGTTTTACTCAAATTTGACCTCCATTTTTGCACAAATTATCAGTTTCTGCCAACAATTAAATAGTAATTTTTTGGCAAAAAACAGCTAATTTGCAAAGGAGATGAATGTCAGATTTGAGTAAAACACGCTGAAAAATGTCAACAAAACTATTCTCGTACCAAAACCTGAAGACAGCCAATGGATGAATATTACCATTTTTAACACATGCAATACTGTGGGCACGGCCAAATCCACCAAACATTGCCCGTTAAAGTACCTGTAA